>NC_050574.1:204076534-204121534 GCF_011100635.1 Trichosurus vulpecula | reverse complement strand
GTAAATAATATTTCAAAATTCCTGTGAAGAAATCACAGTAGGAAAATAATCAAAATAATGCTATCATAGTACTTTGGGATCATATGACAGATAAAATGGTGGATTAGGCAAACTGTTCTGATAAGAATTGAAAATAAAAACATATGAAAGAATGATCCAAATTAAAATGCTAATAGAAATGCTAATCAAAATAGTTCTATGATTTCACTTCACATACTGAAAATTAACAAAGATAACAAAAATGGGAATAGTTGACATTAGAGGGATTATAGGAAGATAGGCACACCAGCGCATTTTTGGTGGAGCTGTGCATCAATAAAACAATTTTGGAAAACAATAGTCACTTTTTTGCATAATTCTACTAATAAAGTGAGGAAAATGTCTATATCCTTTGACACAGATCTTCTATCACTAAACTGATACCTAGGCTGTTGATAAGAAAATCAACACACATACCAATATATTTATATCACCATTATTTTGTGATACCAAAGAATGAAAACAAAGTATATGTCAATCAATTAAGGAAAAGTTTTTGGTACCTGAATATACTGAAATATCACTATGTTGTAAGAAAATAAGAAAGAGATAAGTACAGAGAAACATGGACAGGTCTACATGAACTGAGGTAGAGTGACCTAAGCAGAGCCAAGAAAACAATATACAGATTTACTACAATGTAATGAGAAAGATCAATCACAACAAATAATCATAAATAAAAACTGTAAAATTAAAAAGAAAAAGCAGTACTACAAAGAAGAGATATGAAAACATTTCCATCATATCCACTCACTGAGGCATGTTCTATATTGCTTATATTTTTTTAATTTAAATATATTTATTTGACATATTTAGTTTTCAGCATTGATTTTCACAATAGTTTGAATTACAAATTTTCTCCCCATTTCTACCCTCCCCCCCACTCCAAGATGGCGTATATTCTGGTTGCCCTGTTCTCCAGCCCTCCCCTCTATCACCCCCTCCCCTCTCATCTCCTTTTTCCTTCCTTTCTTGTAGGGCAAGATAAATTTCTACGCCCCATTGCCTGTGTATCTTATTTTTTAATTGCATGCAAAAACTTTTTTTTTTTGTTTTTGAACATCTGATTTTAAAACTTTGAGTTCCAAATTCTCTCCCCTCTTCCCTTCCCACCCACCCTCCCTAAGAAGTCGAGCAATTTAACCTAGGCCACATGTGTATCATTATGTATAACCCTTCCATAATACTCATGTTGTGAAAGACTAACTACATTTTGCTCCTTCCCAACCCATCCCGCTTTATTGAATTTTCGCCCTTGACCCTGTCCCCTTTCCAAAGTGTTTGTTTTTGATTACCTTCACCCCCATCTGCCCTCCCCTCCATCATCCCCCTCCTTTTATTTTTTTTTCTTCCTCCCTCTTCTTTCCTATGGGGTAAGATACACAACTGAGTATGTATGGTATTCCCTCCTCAGGCCAAATCTGATGAGCCCAAGGTTCACTCATTCCCCCCTCACCTGCCCTCTCCCCTCCTCCCACAGAACTGCTTCCTATTGCCACCTTTATGAGAGATAATCCACCCCATTCTATCTCTCCCTATCTCCCTCTCTCAGTATGATGCTCTCTCATCCCTTAATTTCATTTTATTTCTTTTAAATATCTTCCCTTCATCTTCAACTCACCCTGTGTAACACATATATATACACATAGATATATACATACATACACATTCACTTATATATATACATAAACATATATATATATATATATATACATATATATATATATATATATATATATATATATATATATATATATATATGCATATTCCCTTCAGCTACCCTAATACTGAGGTCTCATGAATCATCCATGTCCTCTTTCCATGTAGGAATGTAAACAAAACAGTTCAACTTTAGTAAGTCCCTTGCAATTTCTGTTGCTTGATTACCTTTTCATGCTTCTCTTGATTCTTATGTTTGAAAGTCAAATTTTCTATTCAGTTCTGGTCTTTTCACTGAGAAAGCTTGAAAGTCCTCTATTTTATTGAAAATCCATATTTTGCCTTGGAGCATGATACTCAGTTTTGCTGGGTAGGTGATTCGAGGTTTTAATCCTAGCTCTCTTGAACTCTGGAATATCGTATTCCAAGCCCTTCGATCTCTTAATGTAGAAGCTGCCAGATCTTGGGTTATTCTGATTGGGTTTCCACAATACTCAAATTGTTTCTTTCTGGCTGCTTGCAGTATTTTCTCCTTGATCTGGGAGCTCTGGAATTTGGCAACAATATTCCTAGGAGATTTCTTTTTGGGATCTATTTGAGGAGGCGATCGATGGATTCTTTCAATTTCTATTTTGCCCCGTGGCTCTAGAATATCAGGGCAGTTCTCCTTGATAATTTCCTGAAAGATGGTATCTAGGCTCTTTTTTTGATCATGGCTTTCAGGTAGTCCAATAATTTTTAAATTCTCTCTCCTGGATCTATTTTCCAGGTCAGTGGTTTTTCCAAGGAGATATTTCACATTGTCTTCCATTTTTTCATTCCTTTGGTTCTGTTTTATAATATCCTGATTTCTCATAAAGTCACTAGCTTCCACTTGCTCCAATCTAATTTTTAAAGTAGTATTTTCTTCAGTGGTCTTTTGGACCTCCTTTTCCATTTGGCTAATTCTGCCTTTCAAGGCATTCTTCTCCCCATTGGCTTTTTGGAGCTCTTTTGCCATTTGAGTTAGTCTGTTTTTTAAGGTGTTGTTTTCTTCAGTGTATTTTTCAGTATTTTTTTGGGTCTCCTTTAGCAAGTCATTGACTTGTTTTTCATGGTTTTCTCGCATCCTTCTCATTTCTCTTCCCAATTTTTCCTCTACTTCTCTAACTTGCTTTCCCAAATCCTTTTTGAGCTCTTCCATGGCCTGGACCAGTTCATGTTTTTCTTGGAGGTTTCTGTTGTAGGCTCTTTGACTTTATTAATTTCTTCTGTCTGTATGTTTTGGTCTTCTTTGTCAGCAAAGAAAGAATGCAGAGTCTGAGACTGAATCTGGGTGCGTTTTCGCTGCCTGGCCATAATCCCAGCCAACTAACTTGACCTTTGAGTTTTTCAGTGGGGTATGACTGCTTGTAGACTACAGAGTTCTATGTTCCATGTTTGGGGGGCAGGTGCCAGCTCTGCTGCACCAGCACTCCTCCTTCCCCAAGGACCCCCAACCCGAACTGGGCTCAGATCTTCGGCAGGCTGTGCACCCCTGCTCTGATCCCCCACTTAATTCCTCCGACCAGGTGGGCCTGGAGCCGGGAGCAGCAGCAGCCGTACCTGCCCCACCTCCGCTGCCCCTGGGGCTGGAAGCCGAACCGCGAACTCCTTCCACTCCCGCAGCTTTTCCCACTAACCTTCTCAGCAGTCTTTGGTGTTTGTGGGTTGAGAAGTCTCGTAACTGCCGCAGCTCACTGAATCAAGGCGCTAGGGCCCCCTCCGCCCGGCTTCTTGTCTGGATGGTCCAAGTCGTTCAGGCTGGGATCTGCTCCACTCCGTTCCCAGCTCCCAGCTCCGTGCGGGATAGACCTCACCCAGAGACCATCCAGGCTGTCCTGGGCTGGAGCCCTGCTTCCCTCTGCTGTTCTGTTGGTTCTGCTGTTCTAGAATTGGTTCAGATCCATTTTTTATAGGTTTTTGGAGGGGCTCGGCAGGGAGCTCAGGCTGGTCCCTACTTTCCAGCCGCCATCTTGGCTCCACCCCCTATATTGCTTATATTTTAAGACTTTTTTGAAGTACTGATTAATGGTGTTGATTTTTCCTCTTTTTCATGTTTTTTTTTCCTCTTTGTACCTTTAAAAATACTATGTTAAATGGGATGGTTCTCAGAAAGTGGCATGAATCTTGACGCATGATATAGTGATTAAAAAAATAACTTATTTTAAAAACATTAGGCAAGCACAAATGAACAACAGTAGCAGTGACAGCTACAGAAGTAACACTTCTAACTTAAGTAAAAGCTTTTCATCAACCACATAATAGAGTAACAACAATGACAATCTAATCAGATCTGACGAGAAGGTAAAAATTCAAAATAGCAAGAAAATTATGTTAAGTATGTATTTGTGCCTACTTCTGTTAGTTGAACTTTGCTCTAAGTGTATATTGTTCCCTGACATATTAGCTGTGAATAATAATAATCCATCATAATTAGCAAGATGTGTTTTAAGAACTAAAGCTTTGGTTGCCAAAAAAATCAATGCAAATTTGTCACATATTAAAGCACTCATATCTGGACACTTATAAATCTTACAAACAGATTTTTATTACCTGTTTAAAAATATAAAACATGAAAAATTTTAATGGAGTTAGACTGTTTAAATAACCTAAAAAGGGATAAATCTTTTGATTCCTTTCTAAGAACAAATGATTGATACATGGCAAGATAAAAATTTAATGCCTGAATTTCAACCTGTACATTTGCGTAAAAAAAGAGTGCTAGTGTCACCCAAAGTGACAGATTAGAGGCAGCAACCCAGCTGAACTCACTTAACATTTCCTTCGGACCAACATTAAGATAACACTTCAAATCAAATTGTGGAGTGGCAGAGGCCAAAAAAAGGTCCAAGTCGGAAATTTTTGGGGACTAAGAAAACTTAGGAGGTCTGTATGAGAGGTGTAGAGGGCAGGCCACAGTGCACATAAATGGTCAAACAAGACCTGCAGCAGCATTATGAGAAACTTTAGGACCTCTGAACCCAGAGACAATAAGGGGGTAATGTTGCTATAAGAAAGAGATTACAGGGGACTCATTGATGGCACTTAGTATACCTGGCAGTGATATGCAATTCTATTTCTTTTATGCAGTTCTGAGCCCCAGTTCCAGAGCAGAAAGGAACATTTATGGTTAGCAGAAGGTTGTAGGGAACCTCATCACAGTTCCAGGGTCACTTGCCAGAGGAAGAGGAAGCAGCCCTGGATAAAGACCAGCATGTAGATGAGACCAGTGACAATACCTCTCCTCATATCACACAGTCTTGGAAACAACAAAAACTTGCTGATCCCCTAAACTAGCTCGGAAAGCAAAAGCATGAAATATTCTGAAGTTTTGGACAGTCCCTTTCCACCCCAACGTTACCAGAATCCAACTTTAATATAAAGTTCAAAGTCAAGATATAGATTTGAAAAATGAGCAAAAAGCAACAAAAACAATGACCATAAAAAGCTACTGTGGTAGCAGGGAAGACCTGTCTGTGACCTGAGAAAAAAAGAGCTAAGAAAAACTCAGAAGACAGTAATGTAAAAATAGCTCCAAGTAGATATTCAAAGAAAAATGCCAATTGGACAAAAGCCCATCAAGAATTCCTGGAAGAGTAAAGGTAAGAAATCAGTGTGACAGAGGGAAAACTGGGAAGAGAAATTGGAGTGATGCAAATAAATTATGAAAAATAAAATTAACAGGGGCAGGAGGGCAGAGCCAAGATGATGGCTGGAAAGCAGGGACTTGCCTAAAGCTCTCCCCCAGAACCTTCCAAACATCTATGAAAAATGGCGCTGAACAAATTTTAGAACTGAAGAACCCACGAAATAGCAGAGGGAAGCAAGGCTCCAGCCCAGGACAACCTGGATGGTCGTTGCATAAGGTCTATTGCATGACCTGGGAACGGAGAGGAGCAGAGTCCAGCCTGAGCCATGTCCAGACCAACCAGACCAGGAGCTGGGTGGAACAGGCCCTAGGTACCCTGAATCAGTGAACTGTGGCAGTTAACAGACTTCTCAGTCCACAAACACCAAAGACAACAGAGAAGGTTAGTGTGAAAAATTGTGGTGACAGAGTGAAAGGAGTTTGCTGTTTGGCTACCACCCCAGGGGCAGTGGAGCTGGTGCAGCTCTGAGAACAGAACTGCAGCTGCAGTTGCTTCCAGCCCCAGGCCCACCTGATGGGAGGAATTAAGTGGTGGATCAGAGCAGGAGTGGAGAGCCTGCTTAGATCTGAGTAGCGGTCCAGGTTGGCAGTTCTTGGGGGAAGAGGAGCTCTGGTGTGGCAGAGCTTGCTGTGTAGAAATAGCTCTGCAAACAGCACCACAGCCCCTCAAACTTGGGACAAAGTACTCTCTACTCTACAAGCAGTTATACCCTGACCAAAAACTCAAGGGTCAGGTAGTTGGCTGGGAACATGGCCAGGCAGTGAAAATGGACTCACATTCAGACTCAGAATTTGGAATCTTTCTTTGATGACAAAGAATACCAAAACATACAGCCAGAAGTCAACAAAGTCAAAGAGCCTACATCAAAAGCCTCCAAGAAAAGCATGAACTGGTCTCAGGCCATGGGAGAGCTGAAAAAGGATTTGGAAAAGCCAGTTAGAGAAGTAGAGGGAAAATTGGGAAGAGAAATGAGAGTGATGTGAGAAAACCATGAAAAACAAGTCAATGACTTGCTAAAGGAGACCCAAAAAATACTGGAGAAAATAACACCTTAAAAACAGACTAACTCAAATGGCAAAAGAGCTCCAAAAAGCCAATGAGGAGAAGAATGCCTTGAAAGGCAGAGGTCCAAAAGACTACTGAAGAAAATACTACCTTAAAAACTATATTGGAGCAAGTGGAAGCTAGTGACTTTATGAGAAATCAAGACATTGTAAAACAGAACCAAAGGAATGAAAAAATGGAAGACAATGTGAAATATCTCATTGGAAAAACCACTGACCTGGAGAATAGATCCAGGAGAGATAATTTAAAAATTATTAGACTACCTGAAAGCCATGATCAAAAAAACCAGCCTAGATATAATCTTTCAAGAAATTATCAAGGAGAACTGTGCTGATATGCGAGACCCGGAGGATAAAATAGAAATGGAAAGAATCCACCAATTGCCTCCTGAAAAAGTCCCAAAAAGAAAACTCCTAGGAATATTGTCACCAAATTTCAGAGCTCCCAGGTCAAGGAGAAAACACTGCAAGCAGCCAGAAAGAAAAAAAATTGAATATTGTGGAAACACAATCAGAATAACACAAGATCTAGCAGCTCCTACATTGAGGGATTGAAGGAATTAGAATGTAATATTCTGGAGGTCAATGGAGCTAGGATTGAAACCAACAATCACCTACCCAGGAAAACTGAGTATCATGTTCCAAGGCAAAATATGAATTTTCAATAAAATAGAGGACTTTCAAGCTTTCTCAGTGAAAAGACCATGAAGCGATGGTATCAAAAAAATAAAATCAAATTAAGGGATGAGAGAGGAATATATTGAAAGAGGGAGAAAGGGAGAGATAGAATGGGGTAAATTATGTTGCAAAAAAGTGACAAGAAAAAGCATTTTGTTGGAAAGGAAGAGGAGGCAGGTGAGGGGGAATGAGTAAATCTTGCTCTCATCAGATTTGAACTGAGGAGGGAAGAACATACTCACTCAATTGGGTATCTTACCCCACAAGAAAGAAGGAGGAAGGAGATAAGAAAGAGGGGATGATAGAAGGGAGGGCAGATAGGGGCAGGAAGTAATCAAAAGCAAACACTTTTTAAAATGGACAGGGTCAAGAGAGAAAATTGAATAAAGTGGGATAGGATAGGAAGGAACAAAATATAGTCAGTCTTTCACAACATGAGTATTGTGGAAGGGTTTTGCATAATGATACACATGTGGCCTATGTTGAATTGCTTGCCTTCTTAGGGAGGGTGGGTGGAGAGGGAAGAGGGGAGAGAATTTGGAACTTATAGCGATGTTCAAAAAAAATTTTTTTGCATGCAACTAAGAAATAAGATATACAGGCAATGGGGCATAGAAATCTATCTTGTCCTACAAGAAAGTAAGGGAAAAGGGGATGGAGGGGTGTGGGGTGACAGAAGGGAGGGCTGAGTGGGAAATGGGGCAATCAGAATACATGCCATCTTGGAGTGGGGGAGGGTAGAAGTGGGGAGAAAATTTGTAATTCTAACTCTTGTGAAAATCAGTGCTGAACACTAAAAATAGAAAAACAAAATTATCAGCTTGCTTAAAGGCACAAAAATATTGAAGAAAACAAAACATGAAAAACAGAATTGGCTTAATGGCAGACATTAAACTAAAGAAAAGACCACCTTAAAAAGCAGAATTGGACAAATGGAAAAAGAGATACAAAAGTTCACTGAAGAAAATAATTACATAAAATTTAGAAATAAGCAACTGACAGCTAGTAACTTTATGAGATATTAAGCAACAAGAGCAATAAATGAAAGGCAAGAAAAATAGAATAAAATAAGAAATATCTCATCAGAAGAACAACTGACCTGGAAAATAGATCAAGGGGAAAAATGTATAAATTATTGGATGACCTGAAAGCCACAATCAAAAAAGAACCTAGACTTCATATTTAAAGAAATTATAAAGGAAAATCACTTCAATATTTTAAATCCAGAGGTAAAATAAAAATTGAAAATACAGCTCACTACCTGAAAGAGATCCAAAAATGTAATATTACCGCTAAATTCCAGAGCTCCCAGATCAAGGGGGAAATATTGGAAATAGCCAGAAAGAAGCAATTCAAATATCATGGAACCACAGTCCAGATCACACAAGATTTAGTGGCTTGGAATATGATTTTCCAGAAGGAAAAAGAGCAAGGATTACAACCAAGAATAACCTACCCAGCAAAATGAAATATAATCCTTTCATTAAAAAATGAATATTTAATGAAATAGGGAACTGTCAACTTTCCTTATGAGAAGACCAGACCTGATTAGAAGAAATTGTCATTCAAACACTCAAGAAAAGAATGAAAAGGTAAACATGAAAGAAGAACATAAGAGACTCAGTAAGGTTAAATTGTTTATATCCCTTTATGGGAAAATGGTTCATGTAACTCCTAAGAACTTTATCATTATAAAAGCAGTTAAAAGTAGTTTGTATAGAAAGAGGGCATGGATGTGTAAATTATGTTGGAAATATCTCCAAATAAATGAAGGAGTGAGAGAGAAGAGTATATTGAGTGAAGGAGAAAGGAAGAGCTAGAGTAGGGAAAATTTTCTCATGTAAAAGAGGCACACAAAGAGCTTTTGTAATGGAGTGAAAATGGTGGAGAGTGGTAGGGGAGACTTGAACATCACTCTTGTAAGAAATGGGAGGAGGAGTTTTGTTTCCACAGAACTAAAGGTGTGCTTCCCCACCCTCCCCCACCCCAGCTTTAGCAGAAACCAGGCCTCAGGGTTGGTCAGGTGAGAGGTCAGAGGCTTGTATGCATGCGCATGCTTTTTGAAAGGGCAGTCAGGGGAATTAGAGAGGCCAAACCACTTGAACCAGTACAAGCTTATCTAGGGTCTGGTCTTGGTCAAGAATCCAGGACTACTGATTTGCATAATTTGCATATGTTAAAGAAAGAAAATAGAGGAAGTAAAAGAATGTAGTTTAATCCTAAACTAAGACAAGGAAAATCTAATTAACTTCACTTTTGCTTCTGTATCCTTATTATCCTATCTATATAAACTGTATAACCTAAGAAAACTATGTAAAAAACAAAGACTGTAAACTAACCATAACTCTAGCAGGAGTGGAGGGAACGGTTACCCCTGCTCCTGAAGCTGTATCAGTGTGTAAAAAATTATGTGTAATAAAGGGCCATGGAAAGACAGACTAAAAATTAATTGAAAACTAATCAAATCCTAAAGAATGTGTGGGTCAAACAACAAATCATAGAAACAATCAATAATTTCATCAAAGAGAATTACAATAATGAGATAACATAGCAAAACTTTTGGGGTTGTAACCAAAAGCAGTTCATAGAGGAAATATTATCTCTAAACACTTACATGAATAAAATAAGATAGAGAAATAGGAGAACCATGAATTGGGCATGCAACTAAAAAGGTAGAAAAAGAACAAATTAAAAATCCCTAATTAAATACCAAATTATAAATTCTGAAAAGGAGAGGAAAGATTAATAAATTGAAAGTAGGAACACTATTGAACTAATAAACTAAATTAAAAGCTAGTTTTACTAAAAAAAAACAATAAAATAGATAAACCATTGTTTAATTTGCTTAAAAAAAAAGAAAGGAAACCAAATTACCAGTATCAAAAGTGAAAAGGGTAAATTCCTCATCAATGGAGAGGAAATTAAAACAATAATCAGGAGCTATTTGCCCAAGTACATGCCAATAAATCTGACAATCTAAGTGAAATGGATGAATATTTACAAAAAATCTAAATTGCCTGGATGAACAGAAGAGGAAATAAAATATGTAAACCCATTTCAGAAAAAGAAATTGAACAGGCTATCAATAAACTCCCTAAGAAAAAAAAATCTCCAGGGTCAGATGGATTTACAAATGAATTCTACCAAACATTTAAGGAATAATTAATTCCAATACTGGATAAACTAATTGGGAAAATAGGTGAAGAAGTCCTACCACATTGTTTTTATAATACGTACATGGTGCTAATACTAAACCAGATTGAGCTAAATCAAAGAAAGAAAATTATAGACCATATTCCCCAAAAAATATTGATGCAAAATTTTAAAATAAAATATTAGCAAAGAGATTATAGCAATTTATCCTGAGGACAGTATAGTATGATCTGGTGGGATTTATACAAGGAAGACAGAGCTAATTTAATATTAGGAAAACTATCAGAATATTTGATTATATCAATAAAAAATGAACAGAAATCATATGATTATGTTAATAATGCAGAAAAACGTTTTGACAAAATAGAGCACCCATTACTATTAAAAATACTAGAGAGCAGAGGAAAAAATGGAGTTTCCCTTAAAATAATAAGTAGTATCTATATAAAACCATCAGTAAGCATTATATGTAATGGGGATAAGGTAGAAGTTTCCCAATAAGATCAGGGGTGAAGCAAGGATGAATGTTATCACCTCTATTATTTAATATTGTATTAGAAATGTTGTCCTTGGGGCAGCTACGTGGCACAGTGAGTAGAGCACAGGCCCTGGAGTCAGGAGGATCTGAGTTCAAATCTGGCCTCAGATACTTGACACATATACTAGCTGTGTGACCTTGGGCACATCACTTAACACCAATTGCCCTGCCTTTCTCCCTCCAAAAATAAAAAAAGAATGTGATCTTTAGCAATAAGAGAAGAGAAAGAAATTGAAGGAATTAGACTAGGCAATGAGGAATCAAAAGCTATCACTCTTTGCAGATGATATGAAAGTATACTTAGAGAAACCTAGAGAATCAAATAAAAAACTACTTGAAATAACTAACTTTAGCAAAGTTGCAGGATATAAAATAAATTCACATAAATCATTGGTAATTTTATACATGACTAATGAAGTCCAGCAAAAAGAGATAGAAAGAGAAATTCCATTTAAAATAACTATAGACAATATAAAGAAAGCAATAAAAGTGGTAGAGAAAAATTGGGAAAAGAAACAAAAGTGATGCAAGAAAATTATTTAAAAAAAGGAATTCACAGTTTGCAAAAGAAACAAAAAGATACTGAGGAAAACATCACCTTAAACATCAGAAATCATATAATGGCAAAAGAGGCACAAAAATTGACTGAAGAAAAGAACTCTTTAAAAAGCACAATTGTCCAAATGGGAAAAGGTCAAAAGCTCACTGAAGAAAATAATTCCTTCAATATCAGAACTGATAAACCATCTTCCTTTCTCTATATTACTAACAAAGCCCAACAGCAAGAGATAGAAAGAGAAATTACATTTAAAGTTACTATAGACATTATAAATTATTTATGAGTCTACCTGCAAAAATAAACTCAGGGACCTTGTGAACATAATTACAAAACACTTCTCATGCAAATAAAGTCAAATCTAAATAACTCGAAAAAATATCAGTTGCACAAGGGCAGGCTGAGCCAATATAATAAAAATGACAATTATACGTAATTTAATTTACTTATTCAATGCCATACCAAACTACCAAAAATTATTTTATAGATACAGGAAAAATAATTTAAAAATTCAACAGGAAGAACAAAAGGTCCAGAATATCAAGGGAATTAATGAAAAGAAATACAACGGTAGGAAAGTAGAAAGGTGGGAAACAATCTTTATATCAAGTGTCTCTGATAAAGCCCTTATTTCCCAAACATACAGAGAACGGAGTCAAATTTATAAGAATACAAGTCATCCTCCCATTGATGAACAGTCAAAGGACATGGACAGGCAGTTTTTAGATGAAGAAATTAAAGCTATCTATGGTCATATGAAAAAATGCTCTAAATCACTATTGATAAGAGAAATACAAATTAAAACAACTCTGAAGTAACACCTCACACCTATCAGATTGGCTAATACAATGGAAAAGGAAACTGATAAATGTTGGAGAAGATGTGGGAAAATTGGAACATTAATGCATTGTTGGTGGAGTTATGAACTGATCAATGATTCTGGAGCACAATTTGGAACTCTGGCCAAAGGCCTATAAAACTCTGCATATCCTTTGACCCAGCAATACCACTTCCAGCTCTGTGTCCCAAAGAGATCATAAAAAATGGAAAAGTAACCACATGTACAACAATATTTATAGCAACTCTTTTTAGTGGTAGCAAAGAGTTGGGAATTGAGGGGGTGCCCATCATTCAGGGAATGGCTGAACAAGCTGTGGGATGTGATTATAATGGAATATTATTGCAGTATAAGAAATGATGAGCAGGTGGATTTCAGACAAACTGGAAAAACTGATGCTAAGTGAAATGAACAGAACTAGGAGGACATTGTACACAGTAACAGTAACATTGTGTGAAGATCAACTTTGATAGACTTGGCTCTTCTTAGCAATACAATAATTCAAGACAATTCCAAAAAACTACTGATGGAAAAGGATATCCACATTCAGAGAAAGAACTATGGAGTCTGAATGCAGAGGAAAGCACAATATTTTCTCTTTTTTTCTTCTTTCTTATGGCTTTTCCTCTTTTGTTTTTATTCTTCTTTCACAACATGACTAATTTGGAAATAATTTAATATGATTCTCTTTTTTTCAATTAAAGTGACCAATGGTTTATCTATTTAATTGTTTTTACATAAAACAGCTCCTATTAATCTCTATTTTGATTATCAGGAATTCCACTTTGGTGTTTAATTGGGCATTGTTAATTGGTTCTTCTAATTTATTTTTTATTTACATGCCTAATTCATTGACCTGTTCTTTCTCTCTTTTACTGTTGTATTCATTTAGACATATAAATTTTCCCCTAAGTACTACTTTGACTGCATCAGATGTTTTCCTCTGAAGGAAAAATTTTTTTTTCTTATTTATAGGCTATACTCTAACTTGTCCCTTCTTTATTTTCTCTAGCTATTGCTGTGGTCAAAAGTTCTGAGATTCAAAATTGATTTGCTTCTTTTATCCAATTTTGTCTTTGTATATCTTTCCCCATCCTTTTTCTTCTGTTGTCAGGTAATCGAAAAAAATTTCATTAAATGACTACTATGTTCTAGGCATATGGTAAGTACAGGGAATAAAAAAAAGATAAAGACAGTTCTGCCTTTGAGGAGATCACAATTTAATGAGGGAGGTAATATTAAACCACTAGGTACAAACAAGCTATATCCTGGATAAAGAGGAAATGATTGGCAGCAAAGCCACTAGAATGAAGAAGGATTAGGAAACATTTACTAAATAAGGTGAGATTTTAGCTGGGACTGGAGGGAAGCCAGAGAATTGCAGGGGTGAATATCAGGAGGGAGAGTATTTAATGCATGATGGACCAATGAAATTATACCCAGAGTTGGGAGATGGATACCAGTGCCATTGAATCAAAGAGTATGTTTATAAGAAAAGTTGGTGGGGAGAGCAGATTTTTGGAGCACTGGTGAAGGGAGGAAGGTCATGAAGGATTTGAATGCTAGAGAATTTTATATTTGATTCTTGATATATAGGGAGCAACTTGAATTTATTAAGTAGGGAAGTGACATGGTTAGATCCATGCTTTAGGAAAATCACTTTGGTGGCTGAGTAGAGAGTGAACTTGAGTGTGGAGACACCTGTGGCAAATAGACTAACCAGGAGGCTATTGCACTTATGTGGGAGGAATAACATCAGAAAGAAGCAGGATTTCTTAGTAGAATCACTCTGTGTTCCTAATTATGTGACATAAGTTCCCTTGCTTATTTATCCTGAAGGTGATGCCATCTCTCTCTCTCTCTCTCTCTCTCTCTCTCTCTCTCTCTCTCTCTCTCTCTCTCTCTCTCTCTCTCTCTCTCTCTCTCTCTCTCTCTCTCTCCCTCACCCCTTCTCTCTCTTTCAGAAGTCTGATTTTAGTTGGTCTTCTATTGATGATAGAAACTGCTTATGACACAACATCATCTCAGGGAGGACATCCTCCCAGTGCTCAATTATTTCAGAAACAAAGAACATCTTGAGGTTCCCCACTTCTGGTCCCCTAGCTTCAGTCTATGCTATGCTGCCTTCACCTTCCTTTTTCATGGCTCCCTACTCTTGACAGCAGACAATAGGAATTACCATCTCTTCAGTATTTAACTATGGACCTGTAGGAGTACATTATCTATTCTCTTCTGTCTTCCACTCACCCCTGCTTCTTTATTTAATTCTCATACTCTAATATTCCCCACCACAAAAGATACTCATTCCCCTCTAGGGGAATGGGAGTTTACTACATGATGCCTCAGATCAATATATTTTACTTCTGCTTCTCTTGAACAAAGTTTCCCTGAAATCATTTAGCCTCTTACATCCCCTTTCCCTTTGATGATCTCTTTTTGGTTTGCTCTATATTTGCTCTATGTAATATAGGTCATTTTTCTTCTTTTCATAGAAACAATAATCTATAAACATTAGATAATTTCTTTATATTGTCTTTTTATTGATAATTGTTCTTATTTACTTTCACTGTGCTCCTATGTGAGGTGTTTATAAATTAACCTACTCACCTCTTTTGTTTTCTTTTTGAGTCATGCCTTAAATGTCTTTTTCCTTGAACCTCTATCATTTTTTAAAAATTAGGCTCAGGTTTTCAGGATATATAATTTTGGGTTACAATTTGAGCTCTACTGCTTTTAGGAACATTATTTCATTCCCTTCTTCAATTTCTTACAAATGCAGAATAATCCTGTGATATTTGAATTGCCTTCCTTTCATATTTTAAGGTCTTCCCCCTTTCTGCCTACAAAATGTGTTTATCATGGAAATTTCTCAATTTAATCACTACATGTCTCAGAGATTGAATTATAGACGGTTGTTTTGTGTCTGTTCCCCTCCACAAAATGGATTCTCTCACCAATGCTTTATTGTATATATTCAGAAGTTCTGGAAAGTTTCCTGTTATTTCCCTTATAATAATATTCAGGCTTTTCGATTTGTCGTGTTCTTCAAGTTTTTAAAAAAAGTGTTCATTTATCATCATTTCCTTTTATTTCTTTTCTGTCAAAATTTCCTTTATTTTTATATCTTTGTGTTCCAAATTTCTTATTTCCTCTTTCATTTCTTTAGAGAGATTTTCCATTAGGGATTCAATGTTTAAGTGGTCTATTAATTGAAATTTGTATACCTAGCACTTAGCATAATGCCTGGCACATAATAAGTGACTAATAAAAGTTAATTAAATTGAATTGAATTTTTGTAATTTTTTGCTAAAGTACCCTATTGTTTGTTCATTAATTTCCTTAACTATGGTAATAGATCAGTGTTTTATCTTATGATTTAGGGGATTTGCCTTATATCTAACAGAACTTCATGGCAGTTTAGAAAGTTAAAGAGATTTACAGAGGGAGCTCTTTTTGCTGTCTTTTTGGTCATTGGAATAAACAGCCACAGCTTAACTGCTAAATCTGATGATCTTTTTTTTTTTTAAGTGAATGAAGGCTAAGTATTGAGATACATTGTACAGATAGAATCAATGAGACTTATAACTTAATGATTGTGGGTGGTAAGTGATAAAGAAGGGAAAAATAAGAGTTAACTATGATTTTTAAGTCACAAATTTGGTTAGCTGAGAGTATGCTCAACAAAAATATCAATGTTTAGAGGATGATTGGGTTAGTATGGGAGAAATAATGATTTTTTTTAAATATTTTAAATATGATACTGATGGGATATCCAAGTAGAGATGTTCAGAGGGCAGCTGCTTATGCAAGACTAGAGCATAGGAGAGAAATTTGGACTAGCTATATAGATTTGAGAGTAATTTTCATGGAGATAAAAATTGAACACTTGAAACTGAACTTTTTGATGAAATAAAAAAAAGTGTAGAGTAAGAAGTGAAAACAGCCCAGAAAAGATTTTGGAAAGAAATTCATAGTTAAAGGGTGAGTAATAATTTGGCAAAAGGGATTGGTATGTAATTGAAATACAAATAGGAAGAGAACCACTATTTGAGCCATGGGACAGAATGATCTAGAATCTAGATGGATGTAGTTGACAATGCAAAAAGTTAAAGCAACATTGAGACATGGGCACTGTACCTACGTTTCAGGTCCTTACCATATCTCAAATGTACAATTCTAATGGCATACTGTTTGATACATGTGCTCCAAAATTCTCCAATCTCCAATATACTCTTCACTCAGCTATGAAAACCCATCTTTCTAAGGAGAGGTCTGACTACATCACTACCCTGCTCATTCCCACCCTCCACCCTGCTCCAGTGGTCACTTATCTCTAGGGCAAAGTAGAAATACTGTACCCCAAACTAAGATATACAATACCTTTCACACTCTGGTTCTATCCAGATTTATTTCATGACTCCTCTTTACCTATTTTATATTGTAGCCAAAGTGATCAGCTTGCAGTTTCTCAAAGTCAGCATTCCATTTCCTATGACTATATCTTTGCATGTCTACTCATGCCTGTAATGTTCATTTTCCTAACCTCTATTTCTTAGAATTACTTAATTTCCTTTAAGGCACAACCTATATGAATTTCTCTATATGAAGACTTTCTCATCCCTCCTAATCGTTTTATTTTTTCTTCTCTGTTTTACATGTTGTACTCTAAAGTAGTCAGTCAACATGCATTTATTAAGTACCTGCTTTGTAACAGGCACTTTGCTATACAATGGAGATACACAGAAACTCAAAAGGCAATCCCTGCTGACAAGGAGCTCACAATTTATTGGAGGAGACAACATGCAAAGAATTATGTGTGAACAAGATATGGACAGGATGAATTGAGGAAAATCAACAGAGGAAAGACACTAGCATTAAAAAGAATCAGTATTTATATATTCAATGCCATCCCAACTAAATTGCCAAAAGTTATTTTACTGAATTAAAAAAATAACAAAATTAATTTGGAAGAACAAAAATTTAAGAATATCAAAGGAAATAATGGAAAAATGAAAAGGAAGGAGAATTAGGAATTCCAGATCTTCAACTAAATTATATGGGTGTAATTATCAAAGCTATCTGGTGCTGGCTAAGAAATAGAAAGGTACATCTGCAGATTGGAAAAGACATAAAATTTACAGCAACAAATAAATATAGTAACCTTGTACTTAACAAATATAAAGACAAGACTTTGGGATAAGAATTCATAATTGGTAGAAAGAAATTGTTTGGAAAACTGGAAAGCAACATGGAAGAAATTGGGCATAGACCAATCTCTTAACACCATTTATGAAGAGAAGGTCAATATGGATACATGTTTTAGTTATAAAGGGAGATATTACAAGAAAAATTGAAGCATATAGAACATGTTACTTGTCAGACTTATGTAAAGGTGAATGATTTATGAATAACCAAGAGATAGAGAGCAGAGTAAGACATAAAATGAATAATTTTGATTACATTAAATTAAAAAGGGTTTGTACAAATAAAACAAAGGTAGCCAAGAAAGAAAGCAGAAAATTGGGGCAAAATTTTATAGACAGTTTCTCAAATAAAGGTCTCATATCTTAAATATATAAAGAACTTTGTTAAATTGATAAGAATATGAGTTATTTCCCCAATTGATAATTGGTCAAAGGATATGAACAGGCAGTTTTTTAAAAGAAGAAATCAATTTATAGTTTTATGGGGGAAATGCTCTAAATCAATATTGATTAGAGAAATAGAAATTAAAACAACCTTGAGATATAATTTTACACTAATAATATTGGCTAAAATGATGGAAGGGGAAAACAACAACTTTTGGAAAGAATATGGAAAAATTGGGACAATAATTCATGGTTGGTAGAGTTGTCAACTGATCCAACTATTTTGGTGAGCAATTGGGAATTATGCCTAAATTATTATTAAACTACCTATGTCCCTTTGACCCAGAAATACTACTACTAGGTCTATTTCCAAAGATGATTAGGGGAAAAAAGGAAAGAACTTATATGTTTTAAAATATTTATAGCAGCTCTCTTTGTGGTGGCAAAGAACTGGAAATTGCAGGGATGCCTGTCAATTGGCGAATGGATAAAACAAGTTGTATATGATTGTAATAGATACTACTGTACTAAGAAATTATGAGCTCACCAATCTTAGAAAAAAAAATATGGATGGATACATTAAATAATGAAGAGCAAAATGAGTATAAGCAAGAAAATGCTGTATATATTAACAACAATATTATTTCAAGAACAATTTTGATCAACTAAGTCAGTTTGACTATTATAAATACCCAAATTACCTACAAATGACATATAAAGGAAGATGCTATCTACATCCAGAGAAAGAATTGATGAAGAACAGTATGTACAGAATGATTTTATGCGTGTGTGTGTGTTTACACCTACATATATATTTGTGTCTAATGGTAGCCATCTCTAAGTTTGGAGAGGATAAAAGAAAAAAAAATATGTTTATTATATATTTAAAAGGAATAGCAAGCTGTACATAATAGATTTGCAGTGTCATGTACAATCATCTTTCTATTATATTATGTTATGAAAATGCTTATCTCATCCCATAAATTAAATTTTTTAAAAATAAAATTTAAAAACAAACAAGCATTGGTAAAGGCCTCCCAAAAAAGGAAGAATTTTGGTTGAGATTCGAGGGTATAAAAGGAAGCCAAGAGGTAGAAATGAAGACAGAGAGTATTCTAGGTATGGCAGATAGTCTCAGAAAATACCCAGAGTGAGGAGATGAAATATCTTGCATATAACACAAATATTTTCTGTATAGAATTAAAAATCTGAACAGTTAAGTCTAAGCAAGATTAAATTACTGTTTCCATGAATTAAGACTCTAAATATTTCCTCCAAGAGGCAAAAGGGATTTCTCTCAGATTCTTTACTGTCAGAGCCCACACTGCAACCTTTTCACTTCAAATCCAGTGACTTTACTTCTACAGTGCCACAAAGTCAACCTGTGAGGAAGAGGTAAATATATAATTGTTATGGCAAAGACTTTACTGCAACATCATTTTGAACGTTAAAATTTAGAACAATTTCATTATAAAAAAGTATCTCCAAATTTGTTTGCTAATATTATGATTATTTCTTCACCATGCCAGTATAACCTATTCAAAAAGATAACTTCATCCTGGAATTCAAATCTCAGAAGTCTCCTCTTCCCTCTATGATCTCTCTCTCTCTCTCTCTCTCTCTCTCTCTCTCTCTCTCTCTCTCTCTCTCTCTCTCTCTCTCTCTCATTATATGGTTACTCCTAGAACATCCATTTATGGAAAATACCTAGTCCAGACACTTCTCTGCCCTTGGACTTCTCCATTATGCCTGTGAAGGATATTCTCTCCCTCCCCACTCCCTTCCTTTTCAGTTTCTTTTTTATACTGTCTTTCTCTTTTGGAAAGCAAGCATTTTGAGGGCAGGCCCTGTCTTTCTTTCTGTTTATATTTTTATTCCTAGCACTTAGCATAGTGCCTATAACATAGTAACTCCTTAATAGATGTTTATTGACTGACAGAGCTTGATGACTGTGACTTAATGCATGATGACTGGTTGAATAAATTTAAGTGTGATGATATGTTTTAATCATTTTTATCACATCATCCTTTATCTATGTTTTGGGTGGGGGTCATTTCAAATTCTATAAGATTAAATAAGAGATTACATTGGCTATACCTAGAAAATGCACATAAACACACACAAACACACAGTTGTTTGCATACAATGATTATGATATAAATGGTTTCAAAAGTCATTATTTTTATGAGGGGAAGTTCAAATGATTTTTAAAAAGTAAATTCTAATTGGGGTTTCACAATATACAGATTACAGAATGGCCTCAAAAAGTGTCCAATTGCTCTAGATATTTCTCTTTCTGGTTATCTTCTCAAATCCAGGTATTTTTCACTTATTATTTAAGTATACTAGTTTCCTGGCAGGATAATCTATACAGGACCCAACACTGTTGAAGATTGTAAGAAGACAATAATAAGTGCTAAAACACTTTAATATACTTATATGTGTATATATACACATACATATATACACACATATGTACAGATATATACATATATGTGTGTATATATGTATGTGTGTATATGTATGGGTGTATGTGGGTATGTGTATATATGTATTTGTGTCTGTCTATATGTATATACGTACATATGCATATGTATGTGTGTATCTCTTGTTCTACATAGCAGCCATAGCTTTTAAACTTTCTCTTCTCATCCCCCACCTCAATACTTTGGGAGAGACATTGGGCAAAATCAATAGGACACATACCATCCTTTGCTTTTGTTCTGATTCAACTTAAAATACTATGTATGATTTGTTATTCATGAAGATAATACATTTTGCTTTATAGAATAAAATATTTCACAGCTAAGCATCTATCTTTAATCCTCAATGCCAGTGTGAAACAATTTCTTTACTAGCCTAATTTTAAATGAAATACATATGTGCTTACATTTGCTTTCAAAGAAAACTCATATGATATCCATAAATGTTGTAATTAATATTTGCTATTTTGTTGTCCAGTCATTTTTTTTAGTCATGTCTGACTCTTCTTGATCCCACTTGAAGAATTCTTGACAAAGATACTTGGGCAGCTAGGTGGCACAGTGAGTAGAGCACTGGCCCTAGAATCAGAAGGACCTGAATTTAAATTGGGCCTCAGACACTTGACACACTAGCTGTGTGACCTTAGGCAAGTCACTTACCCCCAATTGCCCTGCCTTCCTCCCTCTGAAAATAAAATAAAAGAAAATATAAAGAAAAGACAAAGATACAGGAATGGTTTGCAATTTTTTTTCTCCAACTCATTTTATAGATGAGAATATCGAGGCAAACAGGGTTAAGTGACTTGTCCAGGGTCACACAGCTAGTAAGTGTCTGAGGACAGATTTGAACTCAGGAAAACAAGTTTTCCTGACTACAGGCCCAGCACTCTATCTATACCATTACTTAGTTACTCCCAGCTATTTACCATTATCTTATTGTCTAAGATAATGAAGCTGAGGGTCTATAAAAAAAAAAAACTCCTCATACAAATTTCACATCTCATTTAGAAGAATGAATAATATTAATGAAATAATGTTGGGAGAAACATAATTTTGGGAATACAAAACTACCTCTTATAAAGGTTGGTTTTGATTTTTTTTAACATCACATACATCCTATGCATGTCATAAAACTACCAATTCATAACTTTTTCATTGTTCCCTAGGGACTGCTGATTTTACAAATTTGTTTCTATTTGAATCATAAAAATAATTCTGAGCATTTCATGTACTTGAAATAACAAATGGAAAATACTTTCAGAAATCTATATAAGAAACTATGAAATTGATTGACTATCAATAAAACTAAAAAGCAAATGCATTAAGCAGTTTTTTGATTGTCAGAGAAATACGCAAAATATAACATAGTGATTTCAAACTCAAATAGAAATACAGCCACTAAACCCTGCACTAGAATCCATGTAGACTGCATAGTGACTTAAAAACAACATATTTACATTATTTTTGTTTTATTATATTTTATTTACTTCATCAAATATTTTCAGATTATATTTAAATATTGTCAAGTGCACTTGAGAGTGTTGTGGGCCATGTGCTTTGTGCCTCTGGTATAAGAGGATAAATACTGTGCTCAAAGTTAAAAGAGCTGGTTTCAAATCCCATAACTAAGTCATATGACCTTAGCACATCACATCCTTCTTGAAACTCTCCACATCCATAAAATAAGGGTAGTAATACCTACATAGGGCTGCTGAGAATAAAGTTCTTCAAAGAACATTAAAGTTAGCACAAAACAGGTATGCATAAAAGCAAGATTTTTATATATACATAGAAAAAATAACAGAACCATGAGGTGACATCCATAGAATAAAATTAGTAATCTAAAGCTTTCCCACAGTATGATAGAGAAAGTATGAGGAAATTGAGGCTCAGGAAGTTTACACCACTTTCCCAGGAAGACATAGAAATGTTAGGGCCCAGGTCTGGAACCTAGTTGTTTTGATTCCAAGGCTACTATTTAACTATAGTCCTCAGATAGTCCATCTGATCTATGATTTCATCTATGTGGCTATTTCCTTCAAAGAAGCAGATCATATCCCCCCCCCATGATTTCCCATGCTCTATCCAACTTTTTTCCTTCAACACAAATCATGATGACATAAATCATAAGATTGTAAATTTAGAGCTAAAAAGGACCTGATAAGTCATCTTAGTCCAAATGCCTTAGGACTTAGGATAAGGAATCAGAAGACAAGAGACTTAGTATCATAGAATTATAAATGTAGAGCTTGATGGGACAATCTAGTCCAATCACTTAATTTTACAGATGAATTACATTCTGGGGGATTGTCTAATCGTAGAGGTTAAATGACTTGCTTAGAGTCCCACAACTTAAGAGTGTCAGAGATAAGATTTGAATGTAGTCCATTGCTCTATCCACTATACTACACTGTCTACCCCACCATGAATGTACCCTGCAAAACAATCAATAGGAGTTAATCCTTTATTATTACTAATCTTATACATGTTCATAAAGCATACATGTTAATTTAGCCCCTGAATCCACTATGCCTTATCATCCTTTGATCCTTCCAATCTACCTTTTTTCAATACTACCCAACCCTTTGTTGAAGTCTTTTCTTATTTCTAGAACTGTCCAACTATTACAGCGATTTTGAAATTAGGAACTATCTTGAGTCATGAGAGGATATTTGCAGTCCCCCTGGGTCTACTTGTAGCCTGTTCCACACTTTAAATCAGCCCAGAAGCTATCAGCAGAATGCATAAATTTGACTGATTTGTGGAAGTAATGGTTTTGTGCCTTGAAGGTGTGGATAGTAGTGTGTAAAAATATTTTTTCTTTGGTAACAAATGACTTATTACAAACCAGAGCTACACTTTGAATGCTGTCAAAGGCAATAGTAAACACACAGTAGAAAATAGGGAACTTTTACTAGTAGAAGCAGATAGAAGGCACAAGAAGCAACAAGGAACACTATAGTAAGTCCTCTGATAAGTTTGCTAATTGTGAGTAGGGTTGAGTTGAATAAATTATCAATAGCTTTTACTGTGCAAATCAGCATTCAGTTAAATCAGAAAGTTTGAAATGGGGCCACATAGTTACAACTAGTTTGGCATAGTCAGAGCTTTGCTCTAGGGCACTAGCATCTGGGCAATGGTATACTTTTCTGAATGGTGATTATCACCCCTGAAACTCACCTCATAGTCCTCTACTAGTTTGAAGCACTGGGATAGGCAATCATTGCCAGGAGTCCCATCTTCAGTTTTTGTTACCATGGTGCTCATATCTTAGGGACCACCTTCTCCTGGAACCTTGGTGAATGAACAGATCAGACTCTCCTGGTATGGCCGAATCTGTTGTTATAGTGTCCACTATGCTATCACTACCCTGTGCCCAATATTGAAGTACTTCAAATGAAATTGCCCCAGGTGTAAAATTTCCTATCTATAAGCTTGGCTAGAATTTAGCTTTTAAGTGCCTAGACATCAGAAGTGAAAATAAAATAGCAACAAGTAGATTATTTTCAAGAATGACAAAAGGAGGGTGTCAAGATGGCTGAGAAAAGGCAGGGACTCACCTGTGCACTCTCTCAAATCTCCCAGAACAACTTTAAATAATGCTTCAAAACAAATTCTGGAGCAGCAGAACCCACAAAATGATGGGGGGAAACATTTTCTGGCCTAAGACAACTTGGAAAATCTGCAGGAAATATCTATCACACAGGGGTGAGAGTAGAGCCCAGTCCAGTACAGGCCACACCAACACAGACTGAGCCCCAGCAAACCATGAGCAGGCACTGTGAACAACTGAATCAGCAGCAGCAGTAAATGTTCCTGGAGCTTTCATTCCACAGATGGTAAGAGGGTCAAACAACTGTTCAGAAGGAAATTGCAGGAATATCTTTTCTGGCACTGGGGAAAGCACTCTGTTGCTTTGCTCATACTCAGATCCAGGTTGCAGTCCTGAGTGGAAGTCCCAGGGCAAGGAGGATCACTATCACTACAGAGCTTTTGGCCCCTGTGCAGCAGGAATCCTCATCACAGTTCCAGGACAGAAAAGACTACCTGTGATCACTCAAAGACCAGAACATATGGCAAAAGAGTAGTAAACATATCCCTCCTTAGATCATATCCTTTTGGAAGAACTGAAAACTTACAGGTTCCTAGAAGTATCTCTGAAAGCAGCTGCACAAAACCCCTGAAGCTTGGGACAATGCATTCTCTACCTTGGAAGAAAAGCACCACTTTAATCAAGAAATGGTCTGGGAAAATGAGCAAAAAACAGAAAAAAATTCTGACTGTAAAAAGGTACCATAGTTACAAGGGAGAAAACACACACATACACACAAAGAAGACAACAAAATAAAAATTCCTACATCCAAAGCCTCAAAGATAAAAGATATAAATTGGTTTCATGCCATGGAAGAGTTCAAAAAGGATTTTAAAAATCAAATAACAAAGTAGAGGAAAAATTGGGAAGAGAAATGAGAGTGATACATGAAAATCTTAGAAAAAAAAAGTTAACAGCTTAATAAAGGAAGCACAAAAAATAGTGAAGAAAACAACAGTTTAAAAAGCAGAAGAGGCCAAATGCTAAAAGAGTTACAAAAATCCAATGAGGAAAAGAATGCCTTGAAAAACAGAATTGGCCAAATTGGAAAACACATATATAACATATTATATGTATTATGTATATGTATATGTGTGTATGTATGTATATATGTACAAAAACTCACTGAAGAGAATTCCTTAATGGAAAAGGGGGTACAAAGCTCCAAGAAGAAAATAAATTCTAGAAAATTAGAATTGACACTTCCAGTGCCAAAATAGAATTAGGAAAGAACCCTGTAAAGTTCCCACCCTCCAAAAAAAATTTCCTCTCCAAACAACTTAAAACCTGTCTCAGAACTAATCTAGGGGCTGGAAAGCAGCTTACTAGAACAGCAGGAAATGTTTATCTCACTGGGTGGGAGGGGAGCAAAGTCTGAAAGCTGGTTTTATAAAAAAAAATAGATCAACCATTGGTTAATTTGATTTAAACAAAAGTAAAGGAGATAACCAAATTACTCTTATCAAAAATAAAAGAGGTGAATATACCACCAATGAAGAGGAAATTAGAAAACAATTAGGAGATATTTTGCTCAGTTATAAGCCAATCAATTTGACAATCTAAATGAAACACATGAATATCTACAAAAATATAAAATATGCAGATTAACAGAAGAATTAAAATACTTAAATTACCCAATTTTAGAAAAAAATAATTTGAACAAGTCATTAATGACCTTCTTAAGGGAAAAAAAAAAACCCTTTGGAAAGAATGATTCATAAGCAAATTCTACCAAACATTTAAAGAACAATTAATCCCCATACTACATAAACTATTGGGGAAAACAGGTGAAAAAGGAGCCCTATTAAATTCCTTTTTATGATACAAATATGGTGCTGATACCTAAAGTAGAAAGAGTGAAAACAGAGGGAGAAAACTACAGACCAAATTCTCTAATGAATATTGATGCAAATATTTTAAATAAAATACATGCAAAGAGATTACAGCAATATATCACCAGGATCTTACAATATGACCAGATGGGATTTATACCAGGAATGCAGAGCTGGTTCAATATTAGGAAAACTATCAGCATAATTGACCATATTAATAACAAAACTAATAGAAATAATATGATTATTTCAATAGATGCAGAAATAACCTTTGAGAAAATACAACACTCATTCTTATTAAAAACACTAGAGAATGTAGGAATAAAGGGAGTGTTTTTTAAAATGATAAATAATATTTATCTCAAACTATCAGCAAGCATTATCTGTAATGGGGAAAAGGCAGAAGCCTTCTCAATGTAATCATTGTGAAGTGATCTCATCATTTTGGAGAACAACTTGGAACTATGCCCAAAGAGCTATAAAACTTTGCATACTCTTTGATCCAGCAATACTACTGCTAGGTCTATATCCCAAAGATATCAAAAAAGAGAGGAAAAGACCTATTTATATGAAAATATTTACATCAGCCTTTTTTATGGGGACTAAGAATTGGAAATGGATGGAATGCCCATCAATCGGGGAATGGCTAAACAAGCTGTGTTATATGATTGTGATGGAATGTTACTGTTCTATAAGAAATGACAAGCAGGATGATTTCAGAAAAACCTGGAAAGACTTACATGCACTGATGATAAGTGAAGTGAACACAATCAGAACACTGTGTATAGCAACAACAATATTATATGATGAAGAATTATAAATGACTTCGACATTCTCAGCAATACAATGATTCAAGACATTCCCAAAGTACTGATAATGAAGCATACTATCAGCCTTCTGAGAAAGGACTGATATTGTTTGAATACAGACTGAAGAATGCTATTTTTCACTTTCTTTCATTCTATACTCAAGTCTTCTTATAAAAAAATGACTAATATGGAAACATTTTTCATGACTGCACAGAATTAGAATTGAGTAAGTGTAAACTAATGACTTTCAAAGACATCAAGAAACAATAAAAGAAAATTAAAAGACAGAACAAATAGGAGACAATTTCAAATATCTCCCTGGAAAAAAGAACTAACCTGGAGATAATATTAAAAATATTAGACTGCCTGAAAATCATGATGAGAAAAATAGCTTAGAAATTTTGTTTCAAGAAATTATCAAGGAAAACTGTCCTAATATTCCAGAAACAGATAGTAAAATAGAAATTGAAAGAATCCAATGATCATCCCCTGAAAGAGATTTCAAAATGAAAACTCCCATGAATATTATGACCGAATTCCAAGAGCCCCCAGGTCAAGGGGAAAATATTTCAATCAACTAGACAAAAATAATTTAAGTGTCATGGAGCCACAGTCAGGATAACACAAAATTTAGCAGTTACTCCATTAAAGGATCAGAGGGGTTGGAATAAGATATTCCCAGGAGCTAAGGAGCTGATATTACAACCAAGAATAACCTACCCAGGAAAACTAAGTAATAATCCTATGAGGAGAAATGGATATTCAATGAAATAGAGGACTTTCAAACATTCCTGATGAAAACACCAGATTTGAATAGAAAATTTGACTTTCAAATACAAGACTCAAAAGAAGCATATAAAAGTAAAGGGAATACATAAAGAGACTTAATCAGGTTAGACTGTTTAAATTCCTATATGTGAAGATGATACTTATAATTCATAAGAACTTTCTCATTATTATGAGAGAAGGAAAGTGTGTGTGTACATATATACATACATGCACACACACACAGAGGGCATAGTTGGATATGATGGGATGAAATCTAAGAAATAAAATTAAGGGGTGAGAAAGAGTAAAGCACTGGGATAAAAGCAAAAGGAGATGTAGAATGGGGTAAATTTTCTCACATTAAAAAAGCAAGGAACAGCATTCACAGTGGAGGGGAAGAAGAAGGAGATAGCAGAGAACACTTCAATTGGCTCAAAGAGGGAATAACATAAACACTCAACTGGGTATAGAAATCTCTCTTACCCTACAGGGAAATAGGAGGGTGAGGGGATAAAGAAAGACAAATAGATAGAAGGGACGGTGGATTCAAGAAGTCTGTAGTCAGAAGTAAAATACTTTTGAGGAGGGATGGTAAAAGGAGAGAGAGAATAGAATAAATGGGGGGGGGGGGATAGGATCAAGGGAAATATAGTTAGCAATCATAACTGAATTACTGATTTTTTTTCTTTTCATATACGTATACATATGTGTGTGTATGTATGTATGTATGTATGTATGTATGTTTTATTTTCCCCCAATTTCATGATAAGACAACTTTTAAGCATTTTTTTTAAGTTTTAAGTTCCAAATTCTATCCCTCCTTTTCTCCTTTCTTCCCTTCTCTCCTCCCTGAGACTGTAAGCATTAAGATATAGCTTATACATGTGCAATCATGTCAAACATTTCCATTTTAGTCATTTTGTGCAAGAACACTAAAAAGAAAAAGAGAGTGAAAACATCATGTTTCAGTCTTTATTCAAATAATATCAGTTCTTTTCTCGAGACAGATACTATGCTTCATCATCAGTCTTTTGGAATTGCCTTGGATCATTGTATTCCTGAGAATAGCTATGTCAGTTGCACTTCTTCATTGTACAATATTGCTATTACTTTGTAGAATGATCTCCTGGTTCTGTTCACTCCACTTTGCATCAGTTCATGTATGTTTTTCCAGGTTTGAAAAAAATTGAATCAAGTTTCTCTGAAAAAGGCCTCATTTCTCAAACATATAAGGAACTGAGTTAAATTTATAAAAATAAGAGCCATTCCCCAATTGATAAATGATCTAAAGAGATAAACAGTTTTCAGATGAAATAATCAAAGCTATATATAGCCATATGAAAAAAATATTTTAAATCATTATTGATTGGAGAAATGCTAATTAAAATAGTTCTGAGGTACTATTTCATACCTATTATATTGGCTAATAGTACAGAAAAGGAAAATGACAAATTTGGGAGGAGATATGGGAAAATTGAGACACTAATGCATTGTTGATGAAGTTGTGAACTGACTCAACCATTATGTAGAAGAATTTGGAACTATACCCAAAACCATGCATACCCCTTGATCCAGCAATACCACTAATAGATCTGTCTCTTACAGGAAATAAACATCAAAAAGGAAAAGGATCTATATGTATACAAATATTTATAGCAGCTCTTTTCTGGTGGCAAAAAAATTGGAAATTGAGGGGATGCCCATCAATTGATGAATGGCAAAACAAGCTGTGGTATATGATTGTGATGAAATATTATTGTTCTATGAGAAATGACAAGCAGGATGATTTCCAAAAAAAAAAAAACCTGGAAAGACATATGAACTGATGGAAAGTGAAATGAGTAGAACCAGGAGAACACTGTACACAATGACAGCAATATTATAAGATGGTCTCTGTGCATGAATTAGCTGTACTCAGCAACAAAATGACCCAAGACAACTATATAAGATTTATGACAAAACAAATTTTATCTTCAGAGATAGAACTGATAGATTCTGAATATGGATCAAAGTGTACTCTTTTTGATTTTCTTTATTTTGTTGTTTTTTTTTAGGGGGGGTGTCTATGTTTTATCTCACAACACAACTAATATGGAAATATGTTTTGCATGTCTACACATGTATAATCTATGTGAAATCATTTGCCTTGTCAATGAGAGGTACAGGGATGGAGGAAGAGAATTTGGAACTCAGCTAAAAAAATTAATGTTAAAATTGTTTTTACATTTAATTGGGGAAAAATAAAATACTAAATGAATAATATCAAGAAAAACAAAAGGTAGCAATTTGCAAAGGAGGATAGAATATCATAGCAAATCATCTTGTTAGCAGCTGATTTTGACTTGTGCTCTCATTAAGCATATAAAGTGTTTGCTATTTATTATTTGTAAATCTCATTTGGGAAAATCAGCATCAAATTAGAAAAAAAAAGTTTAAGAAAAATACCCCATAGTTTTATAGGATTTATTCCAAGGCATTTGAGCAATGATCAGTCTCTCATGATCATTTACATTTAAGGAAATTGAGATCAATTGATTTGCTAAGGGTCATACAGTTAGTTAATTGCTAAAGCTAGATGTGAACTCTGGTCTTCCTGACTACAGATACAGCATTGTATCCAAGCCACCTAGCTGCCTTTAAATATTTTCAAAACGGATAGTTATAATATACATGTTACCCCCACATTCTAAAAATCACACACAATGTTATTTATTAAATGAAATGTGTTATAGGTGGCTGGATCTAAAATACAAAGACAATGCAGAGAGGGAGAAATTTGACAAGGCCCCCTCATGTACATCTAGATAAAGAGCTGCCTAGAGGTTTCCTGACACATATTCAATATCCTCAAAGACCTCATTTGTAGGCCCCTCTTTTTTGAGGAAATGTTATAATGGTTCTTATGAATAATCCAAGGATGCTATACAGTCAGAGGTACTGGGAGGTAGGAATTATCCTAAGGCAACAATCCTACTTAGCTTTTGTGCTAATAAAGATCTTTAGGAAATCAGAAGCTACCATTGTCTTAGAACAGTGTTTCTAAAACTATGCTGAAAGGAACCTGAAAATGCTAATTTTTTAAATGGCCCTTATATTGTTTGTTAATAGTCTTGAAAATATTATTTTTAGAGAATTTTACAACAAAGTCTCTGCACAAAATTTTATTTAAACTGAAAGATTCTACCACCCTGGAAACGTTGGATAATCACTGTCTTGGAATATGCATGCATGCATATGTCTATACACACATGCAGACAAGTCAGAAGCCTTTTAAAAACATAGCAAAGGGAAGAAATACCTGTTTAACTTTTGGCATACAAACTTATGAGGCTACAAGAAGCTATCCTTCAAAGAAACCTATTAATTCAACATGCTAGCAAAAGTGATTACAGTAAATCATACCTAATGCAAATGCCTCTTTTCTTTAGGAAAGGAGTCTCCTCAAATGGGATTTTTACTTGCAGTTTCAATAGGATTATCAACTATGGTGGTAAGTAATTGCAATAGTACTTACTTGAACCATCACTTTTACAGGCAGAAATTCATACTTTAGGAACATGTTGAATTATAAAATGAGTCACAACTCTCAAAAAAAAAAAAAGCACTAGCTAATGAAAAAAGGCCATCCAGGCAAAGAGACTCAACTTTCAAAGTTGAAACTCAGCAAATTTAAAACTATGAAACTTTTGGAAACTTAATCTTTTTTGTCCTCAGTTTCCCCAACTGCAAAATAAAGTGTTGGAACAGATTGACAAAGTGTTTATTAAGCCTTTACTCTAGGTGAAGCAATGTGTTCAGTTTTAGGGAGGCAAATGCAAATTAGCAAGAGAATCCTGGCTATAAAGTTGCCTACTTTCTTATAGGGAAAGATAATGCAAACTGAGAAAAAGGAAGAAGTGGAGGAAAGCAACCAAGATGAGAATGGCTGAGCTTGTCCTGAAAGTGTGGAGGAAGCCTGAGAATGGCCAAAATAAGTAAAACAAACAAACAAACAAACAAAAAACTGGCTTTTCCGGTTCCCAGGGTGGTTTTAGGTTGAGGAATCTAAGGTTCATGTGGGAAGAAAGTAGAGATGAACTCTAGATCCAGTTCTAAATCTATTACCCTTTGATACATATGATGAATAGGTACAAATTACAGCGAGGTAAATTTTGGCTCAATATAAGTGTAATACAAGGAAAATTAGGAACCCCTGAGAAACCCCTAGCTACTGACAAACACCCCCAGAAAGAATGGACTCAGATATCTTTGGCATTTAGCAAACCCCCTGGGACTCCATGACTCCACCAAGGAATGTCAATAGATAGGACCATCCCACTGAAGGATAACCTGACAGACCCTTTCTAGCAGATATCCCGGGGGCTCCGTGACTCCACCAAGGAATGTAAATGAGATTATCCTACTAGTACGATAACCAGACTGAATCTTTGATCAGCCAGGACCTTTGTTCCTGTACCCCCAGACCACCCTGTGACTTGGCATGTAAATTCTCTATATAAACTACCCTTTCGCTTCAACACATTGCCATTGATTATGGTGCCGTACCCCAATGGCCGCCGGCTAATAAATTCTCCACTTAAAACTTATACTCTGTGGTGTGTCTCGCTCGCTTCTGGTACAACACAAGGAAGGATTTTCAACAATTAGAATGGGCTAAAGATGTTATGATTAGCCTCATACATTAGTATGTTCCCTATCACTGAAGTTTAAGGAGAGAAGGAAGAACATTTTTCAAAGATATTCTAAAAGAAGTGAATCATGCATTTGACTTAACTTCTTAGAGGCTTTAAATTGGATATTTTCTTTTAAGATTAGTGACATAAACTCTTTTTGTGAAATTTATCCTATTTTCATTTGATTTTATTTTTCAACAGTTTTGTGGTTTATTAAAAACTATACAGAAATCTTAGGACACCTTTCTCCATCTGTGCCATAATTATACTCAATGCATTTTAACCCAGTATGTTAATTGCCTAATGTAATTTTGAGATATGTCACACATTTTCTCACACCTTTGAACTCTTTTAAGAGAGGTTATTTTCTCCAGAGTGGAAGGCAGAAATGCTTGACTCTGTTTTCTAGTAACAATTGGTTGGGTCAACAGCTGTAATCACAGTAGACATCAAGTTTTTAAGCCTTGACTTGCCAGGCAAAAGGGGATTGCCCTACATGAAGGAGGTAATTTCATGCTTGAATAGCCCTGTACTATTAAATCAGAAAATCCAGTCACAGTCAGTTCACATCTTGGATTCTGCTGAGAGCAAACCTGCCTCTGATGGGCATCAATATCAGCATTTGTGAGTATTTCACTGGAGGATGAGAGACTCAAAAGAAACAGATTTGAAATGCAGCAGATACAATACTCCTATGATCCCACATTTTAGTTGGAAAATGGTTTCTATCATGAGTTTTTATAGCAGACTCTAACATGTCACATACTGATGCCAAATGTCTTAAAGTTCAAATTATATTTGAATCTCTTTCAGTGTCTTCCCAAGACAGTATTTTGATAGTTTTGTTTTCTTTTTCACTGCTTTGAACCTTCTACATGAGGTCAGTGGTTTTTTTTTTTTTGGTTTTTTTTTTTTTTTGCTCTTTACTCTAGTAAGAATTGAACAGTCTTAATTCCATCACTGATCCAGTAATTGTCCCTAGAATCTATGTTGTGTAGTAGGTGGGATTGGAATCTGGCTAAACAATTTAAGTTTTAAAAAACTGGAAAGAGTTGGCATTGTTATTACAATACACCTTCTTTTTGAATATTAATTACCAATTCATAGTCAACCTTTTTACCTTTTAACTATTCCTGAGTTTTATTATTATGGTATAAAAATCTTGACAGTAAGAAGAAAATGGACCTGTGTATTTCGCCTCTACACACATCTCAACAATGGAACTTTTCAAAGTGAACAAAATTTTAAAAAAAATTAATTATCAAATATCATACATTTATTAGGCTATATAAGTGTCGAGATCTCACTGCTAGAATAGTAGAAGGAGTACTTGAAAATAAAAACAGCCTAGAAGCCAAAAAATCCTAAAAACAAAAATCATGCAAATTAAACATGCCTATTCCCTACATGATTACAACATAAAGAAGCTCCATGATTTCTTATTTGTATGTTTCTTATTAAAAATGCTACTTATTGCACTTCCTAATCATCTCCTTAATTCAACTGAACTTTCAAAAAGTTCCCAGGATAGTATTAATTATCAATACCACCCAAGACACTTCTCAGGCGAACCCTTGACCGTGCCACCTCCTAGTTTACAACATCTACGTTTTTCTTCCACAGACTATGATATCAATGGTCTTAGTAGAAAGAATGTGATCTTCCCTAGTGGCACTGAAACAGTCAATCTCAGAACTTTAATCTGAATGCAGAAATCTTCATTCAGAACCCCTGGTTTCTCTGCTCATGTGGTTACCAAGAAAAATTACAAGAACTGATGTTGACCATATTTTTGATATACTTCCCAGTTTCTGGTCATTTGGTTCCAAATACCAGAAAAATATTTGGACAAATCTAAGAAACTATAGTATAGTGGGCTCAAAATTTAAACTGTGGAATTTCCTAGTAACCTAATTTGGATGCGTAAATTCTAACTTATCGACAAATGATCATGCAATTGAAAGAGAATTAAAAGCATATTAACCGACTCTGAGAGTTTTCCTTTAAGTTGTCTTTAACAGATCTTTGGAAGCCATTTTGAAGCAGAAACTATCAAGAGGCAAATCCTATCCCTTAGATGGGGCAGAACTAAGTCATAGGCAATATAATACTTTCTTGACAATTAGCAGGGCTTTGCTTGAATATGAATCACTCTAATGGGCCAAACTGTTCAAGGGTTTATGGACTCCAATTAAGGATAAACCTACAGAGAACAACTAGTTATAGCGGCCATCACCCATCTGAGACATATCGGTATATCTATATCATATAGGTGAGATAGGCTTGAAAATCTGTCTGTTTCCAGCCTTCAATGAAAACCCAAAATAGCATCCTAGTTTCAGTTTGAGAGAATCCACCCCAGTGCTCATGGAATTCCCATCTTTTCCAGGTGTTGTCTAGTTAAATGAATGCAACTACGTACATGTTTATCTATCCCTTCCCCAGTAAAATGTAAGCTCATTCAGGGCAAGGACTGTTTTTCATATTGCCTTTGTATCTTTAACACTTAGCCCATAGTCTTATACATGATAGATATCTGATGAGGTCAAAGAAAAATTTTGTGAAGACCTGAAGAACCTAATCATCAGTGTACCAAAAGAGGACACACTTATAATCCTGGGTAACTTTAATGCTAGAGTAGGCTCAGACTACCAGATATAGCAGGGAGTCCTTGGGGGGAAATGGAGTTGGAAACAGCAGCACTAATGATCACTTAATACTGAAGACTTGTGCATCTCATGAACTCTCATACCAAAACTGTCTTCTGTTTACCAAAATGCAATAAAACTTCATGGATGCACCCTTGCAGCAAATATTGGCATTTAATATACTATGTGATTGTAAGGAGAAGAAACAGATGGGATGTGAGAGTAATGAAAGCAATGTGTGGCACAGAGTACTGGTCTGATCAGAGACTTATTCTCTCCAAGCTAAATATTCACATTCAACAAAAGTGCTGGCGCCAAAGCACAATGACAAACAGGAGAATTAATGTCAACAGATTAGGTCACTTCTATGAGAGGGAACAGTTTGTTGCTAGCTTGAGGAAAAGGTGAGATAACACACTGTTGGCAATAGTGGAGCAGAAAAAGAGTGGGAAGCTTTCAGAGATTTGGAGCACAGCACCACATTTGCTCCTCTGAGACAGAACACTTGCAAACATCAAGATTGGCTTGATGAAAACGATGGGGAAATTCAGAAGCAGCTACATAAAAAACGGGAACTTCACAGTGTTTACCAGCAGAATACCAGCATTCATTTAACTAGGCAACATCCAGAAAAGATATGAATTTCCATTTCTAAGCAAGCAGCATTTAATTCGAATCAAAAGTAAAGTATAATTGAAACTTAGAGAAACATAGTATTGGCTCAATAAGAAGGCAGGTGAAATTCAGTTTTACACTGATAGTAACAATCCAATGTGTTTTTATGATTCCCTGAAGGATATTTATGGGCCAAAGAACTATGGTGCATCTCGACTACTCAGTGCTGACAGAGTCACATTGATTACTGATAAGGACATGATCCTAGAAAGATGGGCTGGGCACCTCCAGGGTGTTCTCAACAGAATATCATCAATCAATGCTGAAGCCATTGACCATTTACCTCAGATTCAATCCCTCCCTAGCTGAAGTTCCAACTGAAGAAGAGGTTTTGAATGTCATTAGTCTCTTTTCATATGGCAAAGCACTTGATGCTTATTCTATTCCAGCTGAGATTTACAAGGTGGTGGGTCCATTGCTCATGCAAATGCTGACTGAAATTTTCCAGGTTATATGGCAAGAGGAGGTTATCCCCCAGGAGTTGAAAGATGTTGCCATTGTCCATCTCTATAAAGGTAAAGGAAATGGATTGTCCTGTGACAGTGATGACTGGGTTGGGGTGGGGTTGGGAAGGGTTGCCTCTCTCTTAGTCATTACTGGCAAGATTCTTGCTGGAGTACTCTTTAATAGGTTAATCCTTCATCTGGAAGATGGTCATCTACCTGAGAGCCAGTGTGCCTTCAGAAAGGAATGAGGAACAGTTACTATGGTGTTTGCTGCCTGACAACTCCAGGAGAAATGCCAGGAGCAGAACAGAGGTTTGTAAGCATTGTTTGTAGATCTGACCAAGGCCTTTGATACTGATAGTCATGAGAGCTTATGTAAAATTATGTCAAAATTTGGTTGCCCAGAGAAGTTAATCAGTATTGTATATCAATTTCATGATGGCCTGCTTGTGTGGGTTCTGTATAATGAACAATACTCTTGCACCTTCCAAGTCACCAATGGAATGAAATAAGGCTCTGTGCTTGTTCTCATGCTTTTTAGCAAGATGTTTTCGCTATGTTGTCAAACCCCTTCAATGAGGATGAACACAGCATCAAGGTCAGCTCACTGATGGTAAATTCTTCAATCTGAAAAGGCTACAAGGTAAGACCAAAGTGGAGGCAGTGTTGGTGCATGATTTTTTGTTTGCAGATGATTGTGTGCTCAATGTATCTTCTGAAGCTGAGATGCTAGTTTTGGCTTAACAATAAACACCAATAAAATATAGGTTTTCCATCAGCAAGCACCACACCATCCATACATGGCACCACTGGTTACAGCAAATGGAGAAATTTTCGATGCTATGGACAAGTTCATTGATCTGGGCAGTGTACTTTCTAGGGATGTACACATTGATGCAAGCATTGCCAGAGCTAGTTCAGTTTTTGGGAGGCTCTGAAGGAAAGTGTGATAGAGAAGAGATATTAGACTGACTACCAAACTGAAAGTCTACATAGCTGTTGTGCTGACTTCATTGTTGTATGCTTATGACACCTGAACAGTATACCAATGCCATGCCAGGAAACTGAATCACTTCCATTTGAAATTTCTTCAAAGATTCTGAAGATCACCTGGAAGGATAAGATACCAGACACTGATATCCCTTTTCAAACTAAACTGCCAAGCAGTCAAACTCTACTGCAGAGGGTGCAATTCTGATGGTCTGGCCACATTGTTCAAATGTCAAACATCATCTTACCAAAAAGACTATTTTATGGAGAACTCACATAGGGCAAGCATTCACATGGTGGTCAGAAGAAGTGATTCAAGGACACTCTCAAGGTTTCTGTTAGGAACTTTGGATTTTATTGTGTGATATGGGAAACACTGGCACAGGATCTCCCACCATGGCATGTTCTCATCATAAAGGTGCATGCTCTATGAGCAAAGCAGAATTGAAGTAGCACAAAAGAAATGTGAGATGCACCAATTTAGAGAATCTATCTCAAATGTTCACATGGACTATTTGTGCCCAACCTGTGGTTAAGTGTTCCAAACTTATATTGGTCTGATTAGCCATAGTCAGGCACACTGCAACTCTACTCAAACATAGTGAGGTCATTTTGTTCCTCTTTGAGAATGAAGAACAACAACCAACCAATCATCTGATAAATACTCAAATCAAATTTATTGAAAGAAGGCATGGTAACCTTGCCATTTGGGGAGCTAAGATATGAGTCTATGAAATTGAAGACAGGAAAAGAAGGCTCACCAAGATTTAATGGATCAGAGGTACTTTGATGGTGTGAAGCTATGTAAGGTTCTGGATCTTTTCCGAGGCTTGTTGCCTCTTCCAATAAATGATAGAATAATGTGAAGGTAGCCTGGGGTCATCCATTTCTAGTGTAAAATTGCATAGTTTTTCTTCTGTTATATGTTTCAAGAAGATAAACATGTTGAATAAGTTCTGGGTTTATCAAAGGATGGCCCTGATTGTTCACCTAAAAACTGCTACTTCAGTACAAATTGCTGTGTTGGACAGATTAAAAGAGGAGGGATACAGCTGCAGTGTAAATAATCTAAGTCAGTATTTAGGGCTTGTAGATGATATGGAAAAACTTTGATACTAAATTTATAATTTTTTTTAAATTGCTTTTTGGCAACCACTCAAATGAAAGCTTTGGGAATTTTTTTATGTTATAGTAACAATATAGATATCAAAGGATGAAAAGTTTAGTAAAATTAATTATTTCATATGTGTATGTTTTTAAAAAAGTTATTGAAACTTGCTTTTATTGTTTTTATATAGATATCTCCTGATACGCATCCCCAAAGAACCTATTCATATTTACACATAAATAATGTCAGGACTTCCACCAAAAGATCATTCCTCTTTTTACTCTTCGCTTTTGTTATTATTAGGAGATACTTTGTTTCCAGAGCTAAGGCACAGCAAGCAAGCTGCGCCCTGAAATTGTCCTAACAGCAGTCCCTTGTGCTAATTCTCTGGCTGAATTCTGCTGCAGCTCAATTACAGGATTGGCTCAAACCAGCTCCAGGTGGTTGCTGAGCTCAAAAAAAGCATCTGTGGAGCCACATTCTGGTCCTGAAGCCCTGCACGACTAGACCTCTTGTGAGTAGGCATACTTGACTCATTGTTGCTGTTATACTTTACTGCCTGTTTCTTTGTCTAGTTACCACTATATGTATCAAGGATTAGCCTCATTGTCTTGCATCTCCTTGGTCTTTTGCTCTGGCACTGCTGGTATCTCCCTCTAAATGTTGTAAAAATATTGACTGATGCCACCATGGAAGATTATTTATGATCCAGGACTATACAACTATCTTATACACCTAAGCTGTTTAACTCGGCTTTTTAAAAGGAGAGTAAACAGAGAAGTGCAGAGAAAACCCTAAGTAACATAATCCAAGCAAAGCAGATACAAAGAATTGTGTTTGTATACTTAGGGTCCTTTTGATAAGGGTACAATCTCTGGGAATCCCCTTGAATCTGGAGTACAGTCTCTGGGAACCCCCTTGAACTCTCCGTGAATCATTAGATCTGGCCTCGCCCCAGGCCATAAACCTTTCCTTATCACTAGGCCCAAATCTCTACCTGGCCTAGCCCAGCAGCTTCCCACCCTTAGTCCTATCAACATCCCATTCTTTTGTTTCCTGGAGTCTTGACCTCTAGTCACCCCAGTCCCATCAAGATCCTCCTTAGACTCCTCCTCAAGACCCTCCCTAAACCCCTCCTCTAGTCACCCCTGACTACTGGACTACCCCTCAATTCCTTCCAACAATCTTTCTGTATATAAATCTCATCTTGCCTCCATGAAGGCACTGAGATTCAATCTACTTCAGATTGAATCTGGCCCGCTTGTGGAAACAAGTGTAACAAATGGTAACATTTCTTAAGACAACCCAATATAGCAAATTCTTAATAAACTTTGTCTTTTTCCTTGGCTGAGAAGTGGAATTCATTTGGCAGGACCCAGTGTGTTGGTGTTTTGGGGTCTCAAGCATCCCTAGAGACCTATGGTTCCCTACCATCATCATTTTTCTTTAACCTCATCACTTTGGCTCCATTAAGGAACTATTTATTTTAAAGGAACACATGGCCTCAGGAGAATCTAATTAAGTGGACCCAGAGAGGGCAAGAGTGGATTATAACAAGTAGGGGGAACAAAATGGGGGGTGGGGGGGAGGGAGAGAGAGAGAGAGAGAGAGAAGATAGGAATATAGAGACACAGTAATAAACAGAGAATAGAGACATAGATAATCAATCAATAAATATTTATTAAGTACCTACCATGTGGCAGGCATAGCGCTAAGCCCTGTACATACAAAAAGAGGCATTGCAATGATGACTCATGGTCAAATGAGGGAGACAACAAGCATACAGATGCTTTTCAAAAGGAGAGCAAACAGAAAGACAAATATGTACAAATATGTACAAGGAAATATGTACAAACAAGCTATTTTACAAGACAAATATGAAATTATTAAGGAAGACACTAGTATTAAGAGGGATTATAAAAGGCTTCCTTTAGAAAATAGAAATTTAATTCATATTTAAAGGAAGCCAGAGAATACAGTGAGTTGAGATGAATAGGGAGAAAATTCTTGACATGGGGTAGTCAAAGAAAATGCCCAGAGCCAAGAGATGGAGTGTCTTGTTTGTGGAACAGCAAGGTTGCTGGTGTCACTAAATTAAAGAGTACATGGTAGATAGTAAGGGTTAAGAGGGTTGGAAAGGTAAGAGGGGAGATAGGTTTTGAAGGGCTTTGAATACCAGAGGATTTTGTATTTGAACTTAGAGGTTAGTGGGAGCTATTGAAGTTTATTGGGTGATATGGTCAAACCTTCACTTTAAGAAAATCAATTTGCTGACTAAATGTAGAATGGATTTGCCTAAGGAGAACCTTGAGGCAGGCAGATCCATCAGCAGCCTGACCAGCAATACAGGATAGGCTTTATTAATGTTGCAAATTGGTGTTCCTTGGCAATGGATTGGATATGGAATTGAAAGATAGTGAGGAGATGAGGAGGACACCTTCCAGCCTGAGGGACTGGGAGGATGATGTTGCCCTCGACAAGAATAGAGAAGTGAGGATGGAAGAGAGAATTGAGTTTCGTTTTGGACATGTTAAGTTTAACATGTCTGCTCTACCTCCAGTTCAAAATGTCCGAAAGGCAGTTTGTAATGCAGAATTGAATATCAGCAGAGAGGTTGGGGAAGGAAGAATAGATTTGATACTCTTCAGCATAGAGATGACAATTAAATCTATGGGCACTGATAAGGTCACCAAGTGAAGTAGTATAGAGGGAGAAGAGGGCTCAGGACAGAATCCTATGGAGCCTCTAAGATTAATGGTGTGATCTGGTTGAGAATCCAGCAAAGGCTACTGAGAAGGAACAGTAAGATTGGATGCAGAACCAAGAGAGAGTATGGTGCCCCAAAAACGTAGAGAGAAGATGGTATCAAGGAGGAGAGGGTAGCAAAGCCTGGAGAAAATTCATAGAGAATGAGGACTGGAGAAAGGCCACTGGATTTGATAACTACTAGACCACTGATAATTTTGGAGAGCAGCTTCAGTGGAATGATAAATATCAAACCTGAATTGTAAGGGCTTGAGAAGAGAGAGGAAAGAAAGTGGAGGCACCTATTGTAGATGACCTTTTCAGGGAGTTTAGCCACAAAGTGCAGAAGAATTACAGAATGATAGAGATGGATCAAGTGAGTTTCACACCCCTCTCCCCCTCACTCATCTCCATGAAAACGATGTAGGCACATTTGTAGGTAATAGGGAATGAGCCAATAGACAAGGAGAGACTGAAAATAAGTGAAAGTATAGAAAGGACAGAGGGGACAATTTGTTGAAAGAGACAGAATAGAATGGAGTTGTTTGAGCAGGGAGAAAGTGTAACCCGAGCAGAGCGGTAAAGCCACCTCATCATGTGAGATAAGGATAGAGGAGGAGATCCTGGCAGAAAACATATGAGCGATATGAAATGACGAAGAGGGAGAAAAAGGAACTCATGGCAAATGACCTCCATTTTTTTCTGTTCAACATGAAGCAAGTTCCTCAGCTGCAAATGTGTGGGGAGGGAAAATCATCAGAAGTTTGAGGAGAAATGAAGAGGTTTGGAAAAGCAGCTATGGTGAGTAGGATAATGAGTTGATAAGGTAGCTATAGTAGGATTGCCTAGCAGCAATGGTGTCCCAGAGAAGAGACTGAAAGAAATGATATAAACAGAAAGACAAATTCAGAAAGAGACAGATACAGAGAGGCTACAAATACAGTATTTCTCATAGCAGGTAGAACTTCAATCACAGGTGATTGTATAAATTGATAGGGAAGTGAAACACCAAAACAAGAGGGGTCAAATTTCTACCTGGGTTCTTTTGGTTGTGGGGGACTTCAACTCTAAGATAATATTACATAGTCCTCCAGACTATATAAGCACCAATGGGAGATAGGGCTCATTGGAGAGAGGGGTTTGCTTAACTGTTTCTAGGATGGTGTGAAATTTCTTTCTGCTTTGTGATTTTTTTTTCCAGATTTAATAAAGCCTGTCCTATATTGTTAGTCAGAGTACTTGAATAAAGGTTGAAGGCACAAAGGGCATAATGTTTGTTTTTGGAGAGACACAAGTGGGAGCCAAATTCTAATATTGTCAGGGGAAAGAGGTGATAGACATGAGCAAAAAATATTTTTGTAAGATGTCCCCAAAATGAAACCCAAAGCTCTTTGATTTGAGCTTTGATTGTGGGCTCCAGGTCATGTGTATATGTACCAATGTACTAATTATATAATGTTAAATAGAATTAACAGTCTCTGTGAATTTTGTTCAGTGACACTATGCCTCATGATTAGGGTGGCCTTCATTTTCCTGAGTGCTTAGAGTATGAACATTTCAGATGCAAAGGAGAATCATACAAATTCATCCATAGCAGATGTCTCCTGTGATAATGCTGCAGATTAGGAAGCATCCATAGCAATATCAGTGAGTGTTTGAATGGAACACAAATCAACCAATGTAAATGTACCAACTGTTAAAGCAATGCTGTTATTCTTGAAGCCTAGTCTTAGGCTTATGATTTGTACACAATCTTGAACACAAATAATAAAGAAGAATAACCACATAGAGAAAATTCTGACCATTGTAGCTGAAATTTTCCTCAAATATCATGAATCGTAAATGAGCACTAAGGAGGGACCAGTAAGCAGGAAGATTTTGGTCATCCTTCACCTATTAGTTCTTGAGAGGCAATTTACCAGAAATATATGTCTAGAAACTTTTCCTTTAACAGACATACAGAATCTATATATATCCCACTGTGCCCCTAGGTACAACAGAGAGCACAGCTGTTCTAATTAAAGTCCAAGACAATAGTGCCAAACTCAAATAGAAAGAGATCCCAGAAGACAGTAGATTGACTTGGAAACCTCAAATTAACATTATTTATGTTATATCATATTTTTAAAATTTATTTTGTTAAATATTTGCCAATTACATTTTAATCTGGTTCTGGCTCTCAGATAAGCCACTTGTGAACCTCTGGTCCAAGAGATTTTTTGAGAAAAAGCTGAGAGAAGCAGCTGAGTAAAGAAAAAGCATAGTAGATGTGGGCCCTTGCCATGATTCCTTCACAGCACAGGACAGGGGGCTCCATCATATAGATGATACCTTTCTCCAAGGAAAGACCAGTCTCAGAGAGTCTCCTATGTCTCAATAAGAATTGTATCTTCCCTTAATGAGGCTTGATGGCATTCCATCTTTGCAAGGAAAGGAGAGGTCACAGGAGCCTCCCTGACTGTTCAAAACATTCAAGAGGTAGTTAAGGGGCACAGTGGAATGAGTGCTGTACTTGGAGTCAGAAAGACCAGAATTCAAATCCAGACTCAAAACATTTAGCTGTGTGACCCTGGGCAAATTACTTAACTTCTGACTGCCACCGTTTTCCCATCTTAAAAATTGGAATCATAATAGCAATTATCTACTGTGGTAGCTCTTGTGAGGTAACAAAAGAGATGACATTTGTAAAGTGCTTTGCAAACCTTAAAGAATTAAATAAATAAATAAATCAGTTATTATTGAGGTGGCATTGCTTGATAAATTGATATTATTAAGATGGGATGCTGGAGACAGTGGTGACCGTGACTGCAAAGTGGCGTTATACTAGTATGTATAGTAGAGTGAAGTAGGCATCTGGGAAGAGCAATCTGAGTCAGTGAACACGATGCATTCTTAGAAGGAGATGGGATCTCTGACCAATATCATCCCAAGCAAGTCATGGCCTCAAATTCTGTGAATGTATTCTAGGTAATGGCTACAGTCCAAGCCCACAACCTGTCTTCAATGGCTGAGGCAGGTATGAGCCAGACTGAGAAAATGCTGACACATCAATGCAGGCTGATGCTTTGTGGAAAGAGGCTATGCGAGACAATCAACTTGCTCAGACTCCCTGCAGCTTGCTCCTAACCCTATGCTGACAGAGCTCATGCACATAATTGTTTTCAGCACATAGCTTTTCCCTCTATCTCAGATCCTTGGATTCAGAGAAAAAAATCAGGCTTCTAGTCTGCCAGTCACTTGATTGCTATTCATTTGGATCCTAATTTGGACCCTGATGTTTTTTCCTCTAGGAAAGCATTTCGCCCCTAACTCTCAGTGATTTCCCTAATTAATAGTACCTGTTGACTTCCCCTTGGAGATATGACAAATTTAACAGACGAGTTTAAGTAAATGATTGCCTATTTTGAAGGAAAATGTTCATAACTCCCTTTACTCTGTTTCCCGGGAACATTCCAATGAAAAGAGCCAATTCAATGATGCAAAAGATATAGCACATATAGTACAACAATGCTTTAAAATGTAGTATATTTCTTACCTATAAAATACCTGTTTATTTTGTAATTTTGAACAATTATTTGAAATACATGGCAATGAAGTATTTTGAATACTACCCTGTAATTTTCTTCAATTGCAATTTTAATTCATGTTACAATGTGACATTTTAGATTTTTAATATGGCTTTTGGGTAGTTTCCTTTCATTTTGACCAGAAGAAATGACCATAATTGTATCCCCCAATAATGGCTACTTAGTAGAACAAAAAACTTCTTAATCAAGAAACCAATGAGAAGAAACTGTTTTGACTGTTTCTAGATAATTTTGAACTATTTTAGAAACAGTCGTGACTTAGACAATATAATGAGGAGGATCAGCTATATAGAGCTGGATTAACCCTGTGTTGTATGTTCATCTCATCTTGGGGTAAGGAGAAAGGGTGGGCTCTGTCATTTGAGAATCCTATCCATGGAGTCTCAGACTATCTCTCATGGAAGCAGCTTCTTCCTGTCATGATTCTACATATTAATGATAAGAATAATAACTGGCAAGACTACATCATATGCAAACAGTAACTTACCCAGGGACAGTGCTGTGCACACAGAAGACAATTAGTATTTTTTTTTCAACTGAATTCTACCAAAACTTCTACCACATCTACCTTGGGTTATGTGTGGAGGTGGAGAATATGGGGAACAATATTATCATGGTTGAACAATTAGTAAATCTAAAGTAATAATAATAGTCTTATATAGTGCTATAAAGTTTACAAAGAAACACTTTAAAAATATTATGTTATTCTTACAACAAGCCTGGAAAGCAGGTGCTACTATTATTATCTTTTATTCCCTTTTTGTAGTTGAAGAAACTAAGGCAGACAGAGGTAAAATGACTTGCTATGGTCAGGCAGCCAGTGAGTATCTGAAACCAGATTTAAACTTAGGTTGTTTACT